>NW_025728064.1:0-30298 GCF_021461385.2 Schistocerca piceifrons
CTGTACTCTGTCAGTAGTCGTCGCGTGCAGTACGCTAATAGTCGTCATGCAGAGCGGTCGGTCAGTAGTAGCAGCCGAGTGCGGTTGTGTGATGTAGGCGGTCGGCAACACTGGTCAAGATGGTGAAGGAGGTATACTGTTAATTAATATAATCATTAGATAATGAAAAATTATATTTATTGTAATTAATTCTCCAACAAGTTCCCCAAAAATAATTTTTATTTCAAAAGCATTTTTCAAAAATGTAATGTTTTATTGAACTAAAAGAGTTCGTTGCACTTCCCATTTCATTCCACTTCTTTGAAGAAAAATTTCACTAAAATCACAAAAAAAGAGAATATTATTATTTGCAATGCAGTTCCTCCAAGCGCTGCGCAACAACAAGAGCAGAAATGTGACATCCATTTATTCTGAGGTAAGACTTTAATTCTGATTGTTTTGCACAGGGCCAAAGACCGATATTTCGGCTCAATTGAAGTTTCTTGTCACTGAACGGACTTTAAATGTTGTGAAGAATTTATATTTGAGTCGGATTGCGAATTTCACATTTTTGTTGCCATTTTCAATACCTCTCATTGTGGGGCGAGGTTACAATTAGCGCAATGTCCATTAGCATCCGTAAATAACATTGTCCATTATTTTAAATTTTTGCGGGGAGGTTACAACACACAAAAAAAAAAAAAAAAACAAAAAAGTTGCATTTATATCCGCTCCTCAATTGTAGATACCCCTTACACAGCTGTGTGCAATGAATGAGTGCTGGCTGGTAATTAATTGCACTCCTTGGAGGGAAATGCCATAGGAAGTAGTCTTTAAAAAGTGAATGTTTTTCGTTAAAAGACAAAAGTTGCTTTAGAAAAAAGTAATAGTGGGGCTTTTGTTGTTGAACAAAATAAGTACAATGAACATACGTTATCAGATTTGCGCAATGCAGCTTCACACTACCTTTTGATTATAACACAATATACTATACATCGTCCCGAACCGTGACCAGAGTCGCGAGACGAGCAGAGCACGCCGCCGACGCCCGCTCAGTACAACCGTCCACCCGCTACTACTGTCGACCGACTACTACCTCTCCCGACTCGCGCTACAATATATATAACAACTGTTCCTGGCGACCCGGTGCGTGCCACTACTGTCGTCTGGCGCGGTCCAAGCGCCGACTAGCAACGATAAATAACTCTCTGGTCAGACAGAGATGCTGTCATGCCTCGCCATCGCTCTGGTAACGAATACATACGTGTTGCAGCGTGCGTACCACCGGAACACGCAGTGGCGGAGCCAAAGACTGTGTTGTCGAGGTCGAGTGCGAGCGGGAAGAGAGGCAGCGTCGGGCACGGAGATGCAAGCGAGCGAGACGCACGGGGGCTGCGGCGTGGCGCGTTTGCGGTCGGCGCCTTTGGTGGCAACGGCCGGGACAAGCAGCGGTGTATGGTGTGGTGCGGGGCGGACAGGGGCGGCGGTGGACGGGGAGGAGGCGGCGCGACGACGGCATGGGGGCGAAAACGGGGACGGGGGACGGCGGATGTTGAGAGGCGTCACGCGCGGACAGGACACAGGACACAGACACAGAGACACACAGATTGGAAAGGGAGGGTGCGCGGTAGTAGTTGGGAATGTGCGTACCGTGCGGGATGGGAGTGGGCGAGGAACACGGTCGTGGCCCCTGTTTGTGGGTGCGTGTGATGACGTCGGTGTGTTGTGGGAAGGGAAGGTGCTGTGGCGGCGGCGCGTAATGGGCGTAGGCCGAAAAGAGAAAGGAACGTGGGCAGTGTGTTGGCAAGCGTCGGTTCGACTGCGACGTTGATGGGCAGGGCAAGGTTAATGGTGGTAGGAGTAGGCGTGTGGGGCGCAAAAAATCTGCCGCTGCAGGCGGTGCCGTAACCGCCATGGGGCGGGAAGGAGAGAGGGCCAAAGAAAGAAAGAAAGAAGAAAACAAAATAAAAAAAAAAAAAAGGAGGGGGGGGGGGCGAAAGGAAGGCAGGAAGGACAAGAGGCGAGGCGACGGCTTGCTTTGTGTATCGGTCGGTCTCTGGCTATGCTTCGTTTTCTGCAGCAGGGTCGGTGCGCGGCGTGGCTCGCGGCAGTGGGAACGCCTGGCGGCTGGACGGCCAGCAATGCGGTTGGATGGGCGGCCACAGCACCGCACCTGTGCCCGAGGAGGAGACGCTGGCGGCGGGCCCTGAGGTGAGGCCGGCTCGGCTCGGCTGGGGCTGTGGATGTGTAGGTGTGCGCCGCTGCTGCAACAACGAGTAAAACGCGAGAAGAAGGGATGGCGGTAGAGAGAAAAAAAAAAAAAAGGTCGTGTTGTGTTGATGCGCAGGCAGACGCGTACAGAGAGACGAGCCCGGTCTGCAGCAGGGTGTGGCCGTGCCGAGTGCAGAGCAGCGGCGGCTCGGTTCGGTTCGGTTCGGCCCGGCGGGCCGCGCTGTTGTCGCGGACGTGAGCGCCCCCTGGCGGGTGGCCGGAGGCGGCGCGGCGTGTTGGACGTGTGGCTGGTGGCAGTGCACAATTTGCGAGTGGCTGGCGGTGTGGCGTGGCGGTTGGCGCGTCGGGCGGCGGAGAGGGAGAGAGAGGAGAGGTATGTGTTGCGGGCGCCCTTTGCTGCGCTGCGTCGTTGCGTGTGCCGTACAGGGCGGGCGCTTGTCGACTGTGTGGGCGGTGTGGCGAATTGGCGTGAAACGGCTGCCGAGAGGTGTGTGGTAGCGAGCCGGTCGGTGTCAGTGCGAAGGGGAATGTGCGTGCGTTTGGCGGTTTCGGTGTGCTTTTTTGCGGCGTGAGAGTGGGAATTAGTGGGGCCGGCTGTTGTGTTTGTTCCTTGTGTCTTGTGTCGTGTAGGTAGCTTGATGGCAACGTGGAAGGACGCCGGTTTCGTTTCGAGCCTTGCGTGTGGTTGTCGACGTTGACTGGTTGGCGTGTGCCGATGCACGTGCATGTGTGGGTCGCGAGTGCGTTTTTGGCTGGCTGTGTGTGTGTGTGTGTGTTTTGGGGGGGAAGGGGGAGGCGGTGGTGAAAGTGCAGTCGTTGCCACGGGCGTCGTCGGGTCGGGTGGGGCTGGGGCTGTGCGTCGTGGCGGAAAGGTGGTAGGTTGCGGGAAGCGAGCCCGTCGTTGACGGTGTCGCGTGAGTTGTGAATCGAGTGGGGCGCGGGGCGCGGGGCGCGGGACAGGAGCAGCGTGCCGCTGCGTCGTGGTCGTCAGCAGAGGCTGTGCGTGTGCTTGTCCTTTTTGTGGGCGGTTCGTGCGAGGCGTTTTTGTTTTGTGTTGCCCTAGTTGTTAGTTTATTTTGTTTGTGTTTGTTATTTTGAGACGACGACTGGTTGGTGGCGTGCGCGCGAAGTGGCGGTGTGCGCTTCCCGTGTCGTTTGTGTTGTTTTTTTTTTGTTTTTGTTTTTGTGTGTTTTTTTTTGCACTGGGCCCCGGGGGGTGGGTGGGTGCGTGCGTGTGTGTCGATTGCCGGCTGGCGAAAGGTGCGCCATCGGCGGGGTGGGTCGCCGGCACGAGTAGAGGCGGCGGCGTTGTTGCTGTTGTTGTGTGGTGTTTGTTTTGTTCGGCTGTGTCGGCGAGCTGTGTTGCGGTGCGTGTGAATGGTGGTGCAAAAGTGCTGGCGTTGGGGCTGCGGACTGCGACGGCGGCGAGCCGCGGGCGCGCATGATAGTGATGTTGTGAACAGCGGCTGTGTACGGTAGTGGTGTTGTTGTAGCACGACGTGCATCCGGGCCGGCGCGGAAAGCGCAGTTGCGGGCGGTTGCCCTTCGGTGCCAGCCATGTCGCGTGAGCGGCGGGTTGCTGTGGTGTCGACACGTGGTGCTCTGGGTTGTTGTGTGGTGCCCTTTGGCCGGTGGGGGTGGTTCGCGTGCGTCTCGTTCGCGCTCGGTATCTGGTCGTGGTCGTGCTGCTCCCCCGTCTGTCGGCGGTTTTCGACGTCGTCTGTACGTTTTTGTCCGTTTGCCGGCGGTGCCTGCCGACGTCGTCCCGTCGCGACCTTTCAACCGAAAGTGTGGCGCCCGAAGGTGAACGAACGTAACCCTGACCTCGGCGCTTTACGCTGAGCCGAGCGAACCGAACCGAACCTAACCTGTGGTGTGGTGAGGTGAGCTCAGCCTGTGAGCCCCAAACGTCTACGTAAGGTAAGCTGTCCGGCGGCTCACGCCTCACGTTTTGAACGCTTTTTTAACCTACGTTTGACGCTTCTTAACCTAGCACTGACCCCTTAACCTAACGTGTAACGTAACCTAACGTAACCTAACCTAACCTAACCTAACCTAACCTAACCTAACCTCTGACGCCTGACGTGTTTGAATGCTTAACCTAAGTTTGACGCTTAACCTAACCCAAGTCCCCTTAACCTAACCCACGTCCACCTAACCTAACCGAACCTAACCTAGACGTGTAAACGTAATGTGTAACGCGCAACGTGTAAGGTCGGCTGTCGTGTGTGCTGACGGCAGATTGGGTTGGTCTGTAGATTCGGATTGCGGTTTGCCTCGGTCGAGGGGTTGGGTCGGAAGCGGCGAGGGGCGGCGGCGCCTGTTGCGCAGGCGGCGTCCGTTTGCGGCGGGCAATTGTTGAGAAACGGCTGTGAATGTTGGCGGGCGAGAGGAGGAGGACGGCGCGCGATGTGGCCCGACGGCTGCGGGCCGATCGGGAAACGGCGGGAGGGCGACGGAAGGCGATGGGGCGGCGGAGGCGCGTTTGCACGGCCGTCATCGCCGCACGCCTCGGCTTGTGTGGCTGTGGCGCCGGCCGCGCTGGCCGGGCTGCCGCGGCGACGGTGTGGGGAGTTTTGCCGAAGGTTTGGCCATTGTGGCGGGTCGTCGGCTGGGGCTGTGGGGGCGGCATTTGGGGCGGGGGCGGCGATTCTCGGCGGGCCGACCCAGGCTGTAGCGCGCGGTAGCTGCAGTTTGGCCGTGGTTTGCGGCGCTGCCGTGGCGACTGGTTGGCGACTGTGGTGTGGCTGTGTGTAGCCCCATCCTCGGTGGTTTGAAAGGCGCGGGCGGTTGTGGCGCAGCTTTGGGGCTGCTCCGCACAGGCTGTCGGACGTTGGGCGGTAGCAAGCGCGGGAGGCGCGGCGCGCGGCGGCGCGCAGAGTGGCGGCCGCTCTCTCGGCCGTCCGCGCCCGCCCGCGACACTGGCTGGGCCCTTGTGATTCTCTGCTCTGCTCTGCCGTGCTGTGCTGTGCTTGCGTGCCTGCCGTCCCGCTCGCTCTCGCTCTCGCTCTCGCTGTGTGTTACGCGCGTCGTCGAAATGGCAGATCAGGCGGCTACGAACGAGACTGCTGCGGCACCCGCCGCCACCGGCACTACGAAGAAGGCCAAGTCTGCGTCGTCTGCGAAGAAGCCGCGCGCCAAGCCTGCGCACCCGCGCACCTCTGAGATGGTGACGGCCGCCATCAAGAGTCTGAAGGAGCGCGGCGGGTCGTCGCTGCAGGCGATCAAGAAGTACATAGCCGCGCACTACAAGCTGGACGCGGAGAAGCTGGCGCCGTTTATCAAGAAGTACCTCAAGTCGGCCGTCGTGGCGGGCGAGCTGGTGCAGACGAAGGGGAAGGGCGCGTCCGGCTCGTTCAAGCTTGCCGGCGCCGGCGGCGGGGGGGCGGCCGAGGGCGGCAAGGCTCGTGCTGGCGGTGCCAAGAAGAAGCGCGCCGCTCCGGCCAGCAAGGAGAAGAAGGGCGCCCGTGCGGCCGGCGCAAAGAAGGCTGGTGGCGTGAAGGCGGCGACCGGTCGGAAGGCGGGCGCCGCCAAGAAGGCGTCTGCGGCGTCGGCCGCTCCCGCGGGTGCGAAGAAGGCGGCTGCGGCCAAGCCGGCCAAGGCCAAGTCGCCGTCGAAGGCGAAGAAGGCCGCCAAGGTTCCGACGAAGAAGCCGAAGGCGCCGCGCCCGAAGAAGGCGACGACGCCGTCTAAGGCGAAGGCTTCGCCCAAGAAGAAGAAGTAGAGTAGAGTAGAGGAGAAAGAGATGGGAAAGGAAGGGTTTGGCGCTTGACCCCGTCGTCCCCACCCCCCGTCGTCGTCTAGTGGCGCGCAAGAGACGCGCGGCCCAAAACGGCCCTTCTCAGGGCCATCAAAGCACGTCGGGGAAGGTTTTGATTGTCGTGTTGCGTTTGGTGTGGGTGTCTGTCTGTATGCCCGTGGGGATGCTGTTTGCGTGCCGTGGTGGTTTGATTGCGGGGGTCGGTGGCGGGTGTGGGCGGCGGTAGCGGTAAGCGGTGTTGTTGTTGTCGTGGTTGATTGTCGCCGTGTTTGTGGCGGCGGCCGACGGTTGGTTTTCTGTCACGTTGTTTTGTTTGAATACGTTGGTTGGCTTGCCTGCGTTCGTTCTTCTCGGATGTGTGTCTTGTCTAGTCGTGTCTGGTCTTTGTTTTGTTTCTTTGTGTGTGTTATGTTTTGCAACGGGGGGCACGTTGAGATGTGGAAGGAGTCGGCGGGGATTTCGGTGGCGTGTAGAGCGAGCGAGCGCGCCTGCCTGGCCGTTGGCCGTCGGAGTGGAGTGCGGGTTTTTTTTGTTTTCGAAACGAAAGCGGCGGCCGGCCAGCCACCCGTGCGGTGTGACGTCGGCCGTTGGGTATTGTGCGCTTTGAGCGCCGGGGAGGGATGATGTGTGATTGTTGCGCGCTGCTAGCAGGCAGGCAGAGTGAGCGGGTGTGTGTGGCGGACGGACGGGAAGTGGTGGTTTTTGTTTTTGGGTTGCGGGGCGAGAGGCAGGCGACCGACAAAGTTTGCTCGCGACGGAGAGATGTTAGTGGCCCTGAAAAGGGCCGTTTTTGTTTGTGCGGTGCGGTGCCGCGGCGCGGTTTAGGCGCGCTCGCCGCGGATGCGGCGCGCGAGCTGGATGTCCTTGGGCATGATGGTGACGCGCTTGGCGTGGATTGCGCACAGGTTGGTGTCTTCGAAGAGGCCGACGAGGTAGGCCTCGCTGGCCTCCTGCAGGGCCATGACTGCGGAGCTCTGGAAGCGCAGGTCGGTCTTGAAGTCCTGGGCGATCTCGCGCACTAGGCGCTGGAATGGCAGCTTGCGGATGAGCAGCTCTGTGCTCTTCTGGTAGCGCCTGATTTCTCGCAGGGCGACGGTGCCCGGCCTGTAGCGGTGGGGCTTCTTGACGCCTCCGGTGGCGGGCGCGCTCTTCCTCGCCGCCTTGGTGGCGAGCTGTTTGCGCGGCGCCTTTCCGCCGGTGGACTTGCGGGCCGTTTGCTTTGTGCGGGCCATGGCGGTAGCGTTGGCGGTAGCGGAGCGGCGTGCGTGGAGGTTAGGTGCGGCGCGGCGTCCGGTGCTGCCTTGACAACGGGCCCGCGCGCCTCCGTGCTGCGCTTATATGCCCTCGGTTGCGCGTGGTGGGGGGAGGGCGGGCCAGAGTCTATATAGGGGGGCGGCGGGCGCGCTGGGCGCAGACCGTAGCCGACTCGCCAGCCGCTGCAGCTGCTGTTTGTGCACGTTTTGCTTTGCCCGAGGAAGGAAGGATGACAGGCCGCGGCAAGGGAGGAAAGGGGCTCGGCAAGGGTGGCGCCAAGCGGCACCGCAAGGTGTTGCGCGACAACATCCAGGGCATCACGAAGCCCGCCATCCGCCGCCTGGCTCGCAGGGGCGGCGTGAAGCGCATCTCTGGTCTGATCTACGAGGAGACCCGCGGGGTGCTGAAGGTGTTCCTGGAGAACGTGATCCGCGACGCGGTGACGTACACTGAGCACGCCAAGCGCAAGACTGTGACGGCCATGGACGTGGTGTACGCCCTGAAGAGGCAGGGGCGCACCCTGTACGGTTTCGGCGGTTAGGCTGCGTCGCAGCGGGCGCTGGCCTTCCCGCGGCCGTGCTTGTGGGTGGGAGAGACTAGAAAACGGCCCTTTTCAGGGCCACCACACTGTTCGGAAGTTGAAAAGTGCGAAAGAGTCTGTGTTGTTGTTGTTGTTGTTGCTGCGTGTGTGTGCGCTGTGTTGTTCGTTTGTTTGTTTGTTTGTTTGTTTGTTTGTTTCTTTCTTTCTTTCCGTTTGAGCGACGTGATGTGGCTGGGAGGGGAGAAGGAAAGGAAACGTGTCATGTGGCTGGCTGTGTGTGGAGCTGCTTCGTTTGTGTTTGTTATTGTGTGTCTTTGTATCGATCGCGACGGAGATGGCGGGCTGTGTGTTGTTGTGCGAGAGAGGCGGTAATTATTTGCTTGCGTGGTTTGGCTCTGTGTGTTTGCGGCGGCGTTGGGGTTTCCGAGGCAAGGCGTGTGGGCATAGGCGGCCGGATCAGCTGTTTCGTTCGTGTCGACGGCCGTTGCGCGCGGGAGTGGAGGGCGGTGTGTCGACACGCCTCCCTTTAACAATGGTCATTATTGCTGCCGTTGTCGTTTGGAAGGCGACTCTGCGACCGTGCAAAATGTGTGTGTGTGTGTGTGTGTGTGTGTGTGTGTGTGTGTGTGTGTGTGTGTGCGGGCTGTGTGGACGACAAGATGGCGGACGTGCGCCGGCGGCGGCTGTGCTGTGAAAGTGCAAAGTTGAAACAAAACAAGGTGCGGCGAGGACGACTGAAATTTTGCTTTGGACGTAGGTTTGTGTGGTGGCCCTGAAAAGGGCCGATTGTTGTGGGCCGGGCCGAGCCGAGCCGGCAAAGCGCGTTGCGTGCAGGGGAGCACGCGGCGCTGCGATTGCCTGGCCTCCTTTAGGCCTTCTTCTCGGTCTTCTTTGGCAGCAGGACGGCCTGGATGTTGGGTAGGACACCACCCTGTGCGATGGTGACGCCCGACAGGAGCTTGTTGAGCTCCTCGTCGTTGCGGATGGCAAGCTGCAGGTGGCGCGGGATGATGCGCGTCTTCTTGTTGTCGCGGGCCGCGTTTCCGGCCAGCTCGAGCACCTCAGCCGCGAGGTACTCCATGACGGCGGCGAGGTAGACGGGCGCCCCGGCGCCGACGCGCTCTGCGTAGTTTCCCTTGCGCAGGAGGCGGTGGATTCTGCCGACCGGGAACTGGAGCCCAGCCCTGCTTGAGCGGGACTTTGACTTGCCCTTGACTTTGCCTCCCTTTCCGCGTCCGGACATGGCGATGGGCTAGCGACGGTGCACACGAGAAGGAAACGAAAACGACCGGTGCGAGCGGCAGCGAGTCGAGCAGCGGAGTGCGTGCCGGCGCAGCCGGGGTGGGGGTGCTTTATGGGCTCGGGTGCGGCGGCCGGTTGCGCGCGCGCCCCATTGGTCGGCGGCCGCAACAGGGCGAGCTGGTAAAGGTGCGGCGGCGGCTGGCGGCGGGTGCCACTGTGTGGGGAGACGCTGACTAGAGCGGAGCGCTTGCTACTGGTGTTGCTGCTGCCGCCGTACGTTGGTTCGAGATGCCGCCCAAGACTAGCGGGAAGGCCGCCAAGAAGGCTGGCAAGGCGCAGAAGAACATTTCGAAGGGCGACAAGAAGAAGAAGCGCAAGAGGAAGGAGAGCTATGCCATCTACATCTACAAGGTGCTGAAGCAGGTGCACCCTGACACGGGCATCTCGTCGAAGGCGATGAGCATCATGAACAGCTTCGTGAACGACATTTTCGAGCGCATTGCGGCCGAGGCTTCTCGCCTGGCGCACTACAACAAGCGCTCGACCATCACGTCCCGCGAGATCCAGACCGCTGTGCGGCTGTTGCTGCCTGGCGAGCTGGCCAAGCACGCCGTGAGCGAGGGCACGAAGGCGGTGACCAAGTACACGAGCTCCAAGTAAGGAGGTGGCTCTGGAACGGAAGGAAGGATGGAGAGAGAATGCTCCTCCGTTGCGAGAGCGGCAAAACGGCCCTTTTCAGGGCCACCAACTTGCCTTTTGCGGGAAGGGCGGAATTGTTGTTGTTGTTTGTGTGGACGGCTGTGATGTATGTGTGCATTTTGATTGTGGGTGGGGGGGCGCGTCAAAGCGTGTTGCGCGGGGTACGGCCACGAGGTTGGTCGCCGTGGCGTGGAATGGTGGCACGCCTCGTTGGCGTGGTTTTTGACCCATTTGGTGTTGTTGGTGTGTGTGTTACCTGTCTGCGAGGGGGGACAGTGCGATCGCCGACTTTTGTGTCACCGTAACGACGGCCGTTTGCGGGTTTGTTTTTTGCACATCATACATGGCGAGGGTGAAATGTGAAATGTTGTTTTTTTTTGTGGTTTTTGTTTGCCGCCCACTATTCCCTTTGCTGTACGCCGAGTTTGACAATGGTGCGACGTAACTGCAGCGTGGAGGTGTGTGAGTGACGTTGAAATGAACGTGCCATGAAGACGCATTGTTGTTGCATTGTACTGTACGTGTACGGCGACACGCACGATGATGTACCATTCGACTCTGATTTTTGATAGCCGTGTCTGACTGATTGCGTACGACGCACGCACACCGATGTCGTCATTCAAGATGCACGCGTGTCCAGTGCAGTACAGTAAGCGCGACGCTAGACGACGGCGGCGGCGGCGGCGGCCGTTTTTGGCGAATGTCTGTACACGTGTTTGTCTGTGTCCATCCGGTATGTATTTGTTTGTTTGAAAGTGTTTTGTGTGTCGGTGACGTGGTCCGATCCGTCGCCCCCCTGAGTAACTGTCGATCGGCGCGATAGACCGGCGTCACGCAACTGAACCGAAGTCGTGGGCACACCCGTCATACTGTTGTACACCGTCGCGCTGAGAACGGTAACGACAGGTTGACTTTGATCGGTCGAATGTCTGGGCAGAACGTGAGGAAGGAGGCAAGAGTGCAGGAGGAAAGGACAGAGGGGGGGGGGCAAAAGAGAGAGGAAGGGAAAAAGGGGAGAAACGCATTCGTAGAGCAACGGAACGTTCCCGTGTCGGAGGCGTATTGGAGCCGCACTGAAATGCGTTTAACGGCGGCGCGGCTGCAAGTGTCTGCCGTGGTGAACGTTACCTTTGACGGCTGCATTGGCCTTTGCTTTTTGCTTTTGCTTTCGCTTTCGCTTTCCCGGTTGTACGTAACGTTTGTTGGTATGGTTGGTTCTGAGGAAGAGTGTGTGACAGTGCCGTGCCGTCCATGTTCGTGTGCCCTCCCATTGTGTGTATGCTATTGTCTGTGTACTTGAATGATGTATGTAGGTGTTAGTGGACGTGTTTTACCAGTGGGGGGAAATGGATCGTCGATAGTTGGCGTCACTCTGTCACGGTCGAGATGACGCACCCTCCGTACAGAAAGGTGTCGGGAAAGTGTGTGTGTGTGTGTGTGTGTGTGTGTGTGTGTGTGTGTGTGTGTGTGCGTGCGTGCGTCCGTGAATTGGCAGTGTTTGGAGGTGGGCGTGCCCTGCATGTGGCCCGGAAGGCTGTTCGTTTGGCGGTAGTGTTGTGTGGACAGGGGAGGGGCATGCGTAACGCTGCTGGCATGGCATTTCGGGAGATGGGAGGGGGCAAACGAGGAAACGAGGAGCGGCGGCCAAAGACGGGACGGGGAGGGGCGCGGTGTGGGTGGCTTGCGCCTGTGCTCGGCGTTGTGGTTTGTGCAAAAGAGGAGGAGAAAAACAATGAGTTGCCAGGGAGGGGAGCGGTGTTGTGTTGTGGTTGTCGTGGTGTAGCCGCAGACGCGGCTGTCAGTGAACGTGGCGAGACGGACGGATGCGCGGAGGGGCGGGGGCGGCGCATTTCGCCGGTGCCGTGCCGTGCCGTGCCATGCCATGCCTGAAAGCCGCGTGGTCGCTGTGTTGTTGGTGGCGTGGGGGCGAGGAGAGTACCGTACGGGTGTGCTTGTGCGCCGGAAATGGCACACTGCGCCTGCCCGTCTTGGAGGCTGATGGCTGTGGTGTGGAAATGGGGCGCGGTGATGTTGAAGCAGTTGAAGAACAGAAAAGAAACCAAGAAGAAAACGGAAGGCGTGATGCGGCGGTGGTGGTGAGAGCGGGAAAAACAAAACAAAACAAAAAAAAAGAAAGAAAAAAAAACAACAAGAAAAAAGAAGGAAAAACAACAAGAAACAAAAAAAGAAAACAAAAAGTCTATCAATATTAAAATGTAAATGGAAATGGAAATGGAAATGGACCCAGGTATAACCTCCCTGCACAAATAGCAGAGAGTCCGATGATAATAAAAATGTGCCAGAATGTTAACGTCCCTACAAAACAAACCCAACGATAATATTAATGAAAGAATGAACCGTATGTAACATTGCAACAGACATAATGGAACCTGATAAATTGTATAAGGGCAGCAGCGTTGACCTTTGGCCCTGTATTCAGAATAAAAAGAGCCAAAGATCGTTACCCCAATGAAAAAGACACTGAAACACGTATGTAACATAGCAGCGATGGCGAGACATTGTAGCATCTGTGACCAGAGAGTTTGCGCTGGACCGCGCGAGTGTTGCGAGCGGTTCTCAGTCAGTCAGTCAGTCAGTCAGTCAGTCAGTCAGTCGTTGCGAGTCTGTAGCTCTGTCTAGTTGAGGGCTGTACTCTGTCAGTAGTCGTCGCGTGCAGTACGCTAATAGTCGTCATGCAGAGCGGTCGGTCAGTAGTAGCAGCCGAGTGCGGTTGTGTGATGTAGGCGGTCGGCAACACTGGTCAAGATGGTGAAGGAGGTATACTGTTAATTAATATAATCATTAGATAATGAAAAATTATATTTATTGTAATTAATTCTCCAACAAGTTCCCCAAAAATAATTTTTATTTCAAAAGCATTTTTCAAAAATGTAATGTTTTATTGAACTAAAGAGTTCGTTGCACTTCCCATTTCATTCCACTTCTTTGAAGAAAAATTTCACTAAAATCACAAAAAAAGAGAATATTATTATTTGCAATGCAGTTCCTCCAAGCGCTGCGCAACAACAAGAGCAGAAATGTGACATCCATTTATTCTGAGGTAAGACTTTAATTCTGATTGTTTTGCACAGGGCCAAAGACCGATATTTCGGCTCAATTGAAGTTTCTTGTCACTGAACGGACTTTAAATGTTGTGAAGAATTTATATTTGAGTCGGATTGCGAATTTCACATTTTTGTTGCCATTTTCAATACCTCTCATTGTGGGCGAGGTTACAATTAGCGCAATGTCCATTAGCATCCGTAAATAACATTGTCCATTATTTTAAATTTTGCGGGGAGGTTACAACACACAAAAAAAAAAAAAAAAACAAAAAAGTTGCATTTATATCCGCTCCTCAATTGTAGATACCCCTTACACAGCTGTGTGCAATGAATGAGTGCTGGCTGGTAATTAATTGCACTCCTTGGAGGGAAATGCCATAGGAAGTAGTCTTTAAAAAGTGAATGTTTTTCGTTAAAAGACAAAAGTTGCTTTAGAAAAAAGTAATAGTGGGGCTTTTGTTGTTGAACAAAATAAGTACAATGAACATACGTTATCAGATTTGCGCAATGCAGCTTCACACTACCTTTTGATTATAACACAATATACTATACATCGTCCCGAACCGTGACCAGAGTCGCGAGACGAGCAGAGCACGCCGCCGACGCCCGCTCAGTACAACCGTCCACCCGCTACTACTGTCGACCGACTACTACCTCTCCCGACTCGCGCTACAATATATATAACAACTGTTCCTGGCGACCCGGTGCGTGCCACTACTGTCGTCTGGCGCGGTCCAAGCGCCGACTAGCAACGATAAATAACTCTCTGGTCAGACAGAGATGCTGTCATGCCTCGCCATCGCTCTGGTAACGAATACATACGTGTTGCAGCGTGCGTACCACCGGAACACGCAGTGGCGGAGCCAAAGACTGTGTTGTCGAGGTCGAGTGCGAGCGGGAAGAGAGGCAGCGTCGGCACGGAGATGCAAGCGAGCGAGACGCACGGGGGCTGCGGCGTGGCGCGTTTGCGGTCGGCGCCTTTGGTGGCAACGGCCGGGACAAGCAGCGGTGTATGGTGTGGTGCGGGGCGGACAGGGGCGGCGGTGGACGGGGAGGAGGCGGCGCGACGACGGCATGGGGGCGAAAACGGGACGGGGGACGGCGGATGTTGAGAGGCGTCACGCGCGGACAGGACACAGGACACAGACACAGAGACACACAGATTGGAAAGGGAGGGTGCGCGGTAGTAGTTGGGAATGTGCGTACCGTGCGGGATGGGAGTGGGCGAGGAACACGGTCGTGGCCCCTGTTTGTGGGTGCGTGTGATGACGTCGGTGTGTTGTGGGAAGGGAAGGTGCTGTGGCGGCGGCGCGTAATGGGCGTAGGCCGAAAAGAGAAAGGAACGTGGGCAGTGTGTTGGCAAGCGTCGGTTCGACTGCGACGTTGATGGGCAGGGCAAGGTTAATGGTGGTAGGAGTAGGCGTGTGGGCGCAAAAAATCTGCCGCTGCAGGCGGTGCCGTAACCGCCATGGGGCGGGAAGGAGAGAGGGCCAAAGAAAGAAAGAAAGAAGAAAACAAAATAAAAAAAAAAAAGGAGGGGGGGGGGGGGGCGAAAGGAAGGCAGGAAGGACAAGAGGCGAGGCGACGGCTTGCTTTGTGTATCGGTCGGTCTCTGGCTATGCTTCGTTTTCTGCAGCAGGGTCGGTGCGCGGCGTGGCTCGCGGCAGTGGGAACGCCTGGCGGCTGGACGGCCAGCAATGCGGTTGGATGTGCGGCCACAGCACCGCACCTGTGCCCGAGGAGGAGACGCTGGCGGCGGGCCCTGAGGTGAGGCCGGCTCGGCTCGGCTGGGGCTGTGGATGTGTAGGTGTGCGCCGCTGCTGCAACAACGAGTAAAACGCGAGAAGAAGGGATGGCGGTAGAGAGAAAAAAAAAAAAAAGGTCGTGTTGTGTTGATGCGCAGGCAGACGCGTACAGAGAGACGAGCCCGGTCTGCAGCAGGGTGTGGCCGTGCCGAGTGCAGAGCAGCGGCGGCTCGGTTCGGTTCGGTTCGGCCCGGCGGGCCGCGCTGTTGTCGCGGACGTGAGCGCCCCCTGGCGGGTGGCCGGAGGCGGCGCGGCGTGTTGGACGTGTGGCTGGTGGCAGTGCACAATTTGCGAGTGGCTGGCGGTGTGGCGTGGCGGTTGGCGCGTCGGGCGGCGGAGAGGGAGAGAGAGGAGAGGTATGTGTTGCGGGCGCCCTTTGCTGCGCTGCGTCGTTGCGTGTGCCGTACAGGGCGGGCGCTTGTCGACTGTGTGGGCGGTGTGGCGAATTGGCGTGAAACGGCTGCCGAGAGGTGTGTGGTAGCGAGCCGGTCGGTGTCAGTGCGAAGGGGAATGTGCGTGCGTTTGGCGGTTTCGGTGTGCTTTTTGCGGCGTGAGAGTGGGAATTAGTGGGGCCGGCTGTTGTGTTTGTTCCTTGTGTCTTGTGTCGTGTAGGTAGCTTGATGGCAACGTGGAAGGACGCCGGTTTCGTTTCGAGCCTTGCGTGTGGTTGTCGACGTTGACTGGTTGGCGTGTGCCGATGCACGTGCATGTGTGGGTCGCGAGTGCGTTTTTGGCTGGCTGTGTGTGTGTGTGTGTTTTGGGGGGGAAGGGGGAGGCGGTGGTGAAAGTGCAGTCGTTGCCACGGGCGTCGTCGGGTCGGGTGGGGCTGGGGCTGTGCGTCGTGGCGGAAAGGTGGTAGGTTGCGGGAAGCGAGCCCGTCGTTGACGGTGTCGCGTGAGTTGTGAATCGAGTGGGGCGCGGGGCGCGGGGCGCGGGACAGGAGCAGCGTGCCGCTGCGTCGTGGTCGTCAGCAGAGGCTGTGCGTGTGCTTGTCCTTTTTGTGGGCGGTTCGTGCGAGGCGTTTTTGTTTTGTGTTGCCCTAGTTGTTAGTTTATTTTGTTTGTGTTTGTTATTTTGAGACGACGACTGGTTGGTGGCGTGCGCGCGAAGTGGCGGTGTGCGCTTCCCGTGTCGTTTGTGTTGTTTTTTTTTTGTTTTTGTTTTTGTGTGTTTTTTTTTGCACTGGGCCCCGGGGGGTGGGTGGGTGCGTGCGTGTGTGTCGATTGCCGGCTGGCGAAAGGTGCGCCATCGGCGGGGTGGGTCGCCGGCACGAGTAGAGGCGGCGGCGTTGTTGCTGTTGTTGTGTGGTGTTTGTTTTGTTCGGCTGTGTCGGCGAGCTGTGTTGCGGTGCGTGTGAATGGTGGTGCAAAAGTGCTGGCGTTGGGGCTGCGACTGCGACGGCGGCGAGCCGCGGGCGCGCATGATAGTGATGTTGTGAACAGCGGCTGTGTACGGTAGTGGTGTTGTTGTAGCACGACGTGCATCCGGGCCGGCGCGGAAAGCGCAGTTGCGGGCGGTTGCCCTTCGGTGCCAGCCATGTCGCGTGAGCGGCGGGTTGCTGTGGTGTCGACACGTGGTGCTCTGGGTTGTTGTGTGGTGCCCTTTGGCCGGTGGGGGTGGTTCGCGTGCGTCTCGTTCGCGCTCGGTATCTGGTCGTGGTCGTGCTGCTCCCCCGTCTGTCGGCGGTTTTCGACGTCGTCTGTACGTTTTTGTCCGTTTGCGGCGGTGCCTGCCGACGTCGTCCCGTCGCGACCTTTCAACCGAAAGTGTGGCGCCCGAAGGTGAACGAACGTAACCCTGACCTCGGCGCTTTACGCTGAGCCGAGCGAACCGAACCGAACCTAACCTGTGGTGTGGTGAGGTGAGCTCAGCCTGTGAGCCCCAAACGTCTACGTAAGGTAAGCTGTCCGGCGGCTCACGCCTCACGTTTTGAACGCTTTTTTAACCTACGTTTGACGCTTCTTAACCTAGCACTGACCCCTTAACCTAACGTGTAACGTAACCTAACGTAACCTAACCTAACCTAACCTAACCTAACCTAACCTAACCTAACCTCTGACGCCTGACGTGTTTGAATGCTTAACCTAAGTTTGACGCTTAACCTAACCCAAGTCCCCTTAACCTAACCCACGTCCACCTAACCTAACCGAACCTAACCTAGACGTGTAAACGTAATGTGTAACGCGCAACGTGTAAGGTCGGCTGTCGTGTGTGCTGACGGCAGATTGGGTTGGTCTGTAGATTCGGATTGCGGTTTGCCTCGGTCGAGGGGTTGGGTCGGAAGCGGCGAGGGGCGGCGGCGCCTGTTGCGCAGGCGGCGTCCGTTTGCGGCGGGCAATTGTTGAGAAACGGCTGTGAATGTTGGCGGGCGAGAGGAGGAGGACGGCGCGCGATGTGGCCCGACGGCTGCGGGCCGATCGGGAAACGGCGGGAGGGCGACGGAAGGCGATGGGGCGGCGGAGGCGCGTTTGCACGGCCGTCATCGCCGCACGCCTCGGCTTGTGTGGCTGTGGCGCCGGCCGCGCTGGCCGGGCTGCCGCGGCGACGGTGTGGGAGTTTTGCCGAAGGTTTGGCCATTGTGGCGGGTCGTCGGCTGGGGCTGTGGGGGCGGCATTTGGGCGGGGGCGGCGATTCTCGGCGGGCCGACCCAGGCTGTAGCGCGCGGTAGCTGCAGTTTGGCCGTGGTTTGCGGCGCTGCCGTGGCGACTGGTTGGCGACTGTGGTGTGGCTGTGTGTAGCCCCATCCTCGGTGGTTTGAAAGGCGCGGGCGGTTGTGGCGCAGCTTTGGGGCTGCTCCGCACAGGCTGTCGGACGTTGGGCGGTAGCAAGCGCGGGAGGCGCGGCGCGGCGGCGCGCAGAGTGGCGGCCGCTCTCTCGGCCGTCCGCGCCCGCCCGCGACACTGGCTGGGCCCTTGTGATTCTCTGCTCTGCTCTGCCGTGCTGTGCTGTGCTTGCGTGCCTGCCGTCCCGCTCGCTCTCGCTCTCGCTCTCGCTGTGTGTTACGCGCGTCGTCGAAATGGCAGATCAGGCGGCTACGAACGAGACTGCTGCGGCACCCGCCGCCACCGGCACTACGAAGAAGGCCAAGTCTGCGTCGTCTGCGAAGAAGCCGCGCGCCAAGCCTGCGCACCCGCGCACCTCTGAGATGGTGACGGCCGCCATCAAGAGTCTGAAGGAGCGCGGCGGGTCGTCGCTGCAGGCGATCAAGAAGTACATAGCCGCGCACTACAAGCTGGACGCGGAGAAGCTGGCGCCGTTTATCAAGAAGTACCTCAAGTCGGCCGTCGTGGCGGGCGAGCTGGTGCAGACGAAGGGGAAGGGCGCGTCCGGCTCGTTCAAGCTTGCCGGCGCCGGCGGCGGGGGGGCGGCCGAGGGCGGCAAGGCTCGTGCTGGCGGTGCCAAGAAGAAGCGCGCCGCTCCGGCCAGCAAGGAGAAGAAGGGCGCCCGTGCGGCCGGCGCAAAGAAGGCTGGTGGCGTGAAGGCGGCGACCGGTCGGAAGGCGGGCGCCGCCAAGAAGGCGTCTGCGGCGTCGGCCGCTCCCGCGGGTGCGAAGAAGGCGGCTGCGGCCAAGCCGGCCAAGGCCAAGTCGCCGTCGAAGGCGAAGAAGGCCGCCAAGGTTCCGACGAAGAAGCCGAAGGCGCCGCGCCCGAAGAAGGCGACGACGCCGTCTAAGGCGAAGGCTTCGCCCAAGAAGAAGAAGTAGAGTAGAGTAGAGGAGAAAGAGATGGGAAAGGAAGGGTTTGGCGCTTGACCCCGTCGTCCCCACCCCCCGTCGTCGTCTAGTGGCGCGCAAGAGACGCGCGGCCCAAAACGGCCCTTCTCAGGGCCATCAAAGCACGTCGGGGAAGGTTTTGATTGTCGTGTTGCGTTTGGTGTGGGTGTCTGTCTGTATGCCCGTGGGGATGCTGTTTGCGTGCCGTGGTGGTTTGATTGCGGGGGTCGGTGGCGGGTGTGGGCGGCGGTAGCGGTAAGCGGTGTTGTTGTTGTCGTGGTTGATTGTCGCCGTGTTTGTGGCGGCGGCCGACGGTTGGTTTTCTGTCACGTTGTTTTGTTTGAATACGTTGGTTGGCTTGCCTGCGTTCGTTCTTCTCGGATGTGTGTCTTGTCTAGTCGTGTCTGGTCTTTGTTTTGTTTCTTTGTGTGTGTTATGTTTTGCAACGGGGGGCACGTTGAGATGTGGAAGGAGTCGGCGGGGATTTCGGTGGCGTGTAGAGCGAGCGAGCGCGCCTGCCTGGCCGTTGGCCGTCGGAGTGGAGTGCGGGTTTTTTTTGTTTTCGAAACGAAAGCGGCGGCCGGCCAGCCACCCGTGCGGTGTGACGTCGGCCGTTGGGTATTGTGCGCTTTGAGCGCCGGGGAGGGATGATGTGTGATTGTTGCGCGCTGCTAGCAGGCAGGCAGAGTGAGCGGGTGTGTGTGGCGGACGGACGGGAAGTGGTGGTTTTTGTTTTTGGGTTGCGGGGCGAGAGGCAGGCGACCGACAAAGTTTGCTCGCGACGGAGAGATGTTAGTGGCCCTGAAAAGGGCCGTTTTTGTTTGTGCGGTGCGGTGCCGCGGCGCGGTTTAGGCGCGCTCGCCGCGGATGCGGCGCGCGAGCTGGATGTCCTTGGGCATGATGGTGACGCGCTTGGCGTGGATTGCGCACAGGTTGGTGTCTTCGAAGAGGCCGACGAGGTAGGCCTCGCTGGCCTCCTGCAGGGCCATGACTGCGGAGCTCTGGAAGCGCAGGTCGGTCTTGAAGTCCTGGGCGATCTCGCGCACTAGGCGCTGGAATGGCAGCTTGCGGATGAGCAGCTCTGTGCTCTTCTGGTAGCGCCTGATTTCTCGCAGGGCGACGGTGCCCGGCCTGTAGCGGTGGGGCTTCTTGACGCCTCCGGTGGCGGGCGCGCTCTTCCTCGCCGCCTTGGTGGCGAGCTGTTTGCGCGGCGCCTTTCCGCCGGTGGACTTGCGGGCCGTTTGCTTTGTGCGGGCCATGGCGGTAGCGTTGGCGGTAGCGGAGCGGCGTGCGTGGAGGTTAGGTGCGGCGCGGCGTCCGGTGCTGCCTTGACAACGGGCCCGCGCGTTTTTTTTTTTTTTTTTTTTTTTTTTTTTTTTTTTTTTTTTTTTTAGCACATTTCATTCCCTTCTCGGATGGAGAAGGGCGGGCTGTTATAGAGCATGCTTGGGCTCTTTTCAGCCAAGGGTTGTAGTTATGCTGTTTTGGCACAATTTATTGTTTTGGTTGCTGGGGTGCTGGGTAAGGGGTGCATATCTCCCAATTGGGAATTTATTTGCAGGAGTTTGTTGGGGACAGTTCCGGTATTCACCTTAGCGGCCAAGGAAAACCTGCAAAACCTGGCCAGAACTGCTTGTCATGGACCTTCTCTTTATTTTCCGTGACGGAGCCGCCATTGTAGTTGGCGCTGCCGTTCCCGGTGGGCAAGGGCGGCTTCGTGTTCCGCCTCTCGCTCTCTTCTTCTTCTTTCTTCTCTCACTCTGAGGTCCTCTACCTCTGGGGAGGGAGAACTCGGAGTGAGAGGTTTGCTGCTCGTTGTCGTCTCGATTTTGTGCAGCTTCCATGGAGACCTGGTGGGCTCCGTGGCTGCCACTTCGGTTTGCGTGCCGATGGACGCCGCATCCGTCGTCTCGGTTTGGGCGCTTCGATGGCGCTTGCACCGTTTGGACGACGTCTGGGTGCCCTCATCGACACGCACGTTGGCTTCTGTGGGGATGGTTGAGGCGCCGTCGGTGGTCTGACTGGCGCGGTTGATTACCATCCTCTTCTTCTTTGTGGTGGTGTCTTCGGTCTGCGTGGCCGCGGACGCGCTGGTGTGTGCCGTCGGCCCATCACATTGTAGGCGGAGAGCCAAGGCTTCCCTCAGCAGGTGGCAGGCAGCCTCCATCTCCGCGTGGAGAGCCATCCGGAAGCGTGACTCCGCTTCCTCCATCAGCGCGGCGATGTTGTCCACACCGCTGCTGCCTGCTGAGTGGCGTCCCTCCTGCTCGCGCGAGGGGCCCCCCCCACCACCTCTGCCACTGGCGGGTGGGGGGGCCGGCCGCGCGTTGTGGCGAGGCGCTGTTGCTTTGTTCGGCGTCTCGGGGGTTTCAGCGCTGGCGCGCTTCCGCCTCCTCCTTCTCCTCTTCTTCGTTGACGGCTTCTCGCGGCGGCCGTCTTCTTTGTGGGCAGAGAATGCCCGGCAGCCTCGCCAGCTGGCAACATGGTCGCCGCCACAGCGAACGCATGTTGGCTTGTCGTCTCGAAGCAAAGTGCACTCGCGGGTGTCGTGACCAACACCGCATTTGGCGCACTTCGCTTCGAAGCGGCAGTGCTTTGCCACGTGGCCCTCCCTCTGACACTTAAAACACTGAGGTTTCGTGTCGAGGTCGGGCGGAAGTGGCTCGATCTTCACGTCGAAACCTGCTAGGGTGGTTAGCCCGCAGATCCTCCGTGCTGCGCTTATATGCCCTCGGTTGCGCGTGGTGGGGGGAGGGCGGGCCAGAGTCTATATAGGGGGGCGGCGGGCGCGCTGGGCGCAGACCGTAGCCGACTCGCCAGCCGCTGCAGCTGCTGTTTGTGCACGTTTTGCTTTGCCCGAGGAAGGAAGGATGACAGGCCGCGGCAAGGGAGGAAAGGGGCTCGGCAAGGGTGGCGCCAAGCGGCACCGCAAGGTGTTGCGCGACAACATCCAGGGCATCACGAAGCCCGCCATCCGCCGCCTGGCTCGCAGGGGCGGCGTGAAGCGCATCTCTGGTCTGATCTACGAGGAGACCCGCGGGGTGCTGAAGGTGTTCCTGGAGAACGTGATCCGCGACGCGGTGACGTACACTGAGCACGCCAAGCGCAAGACTGTGACGGCCATGGACGTGGTGTACGCCCTGAAGAGGCAGGGGCGCACCCTGTACGGTTTCGGCGGTTAGGCTGCGTCGCAGCGGGCGCTGGCCTTCCCGCGGCCGTGCTTGTGGGTGGGAGAGACTAGAAAACGGCCCTTTTCAGGGCCACCACACTGTTCGGAAGTTGAAAAGTGCGAAAGAGTCTGTGTTGTTGTTGTTGTTGTTGCTGCGTGTGTGTGCGCTGTGTTGTTCGTTTGTTTGTTTGTTTGTTTGTTTGTTTGTTTCTTTCTTTCTTTCCGTTTGAGCGACGTGATGTGGCTGGGAGGGGAGAAGGAAAGGAAACGTGTCATGTGGCTGGCTGTGTGTGGAGCTGCTTCGTTTGTGTTTGTTATTGTGTGTCTTTGTATCGATCGCGACGGAGATGGCGGGCTGTGTGTTGTTGTGCGAGAGAGGCGGTAATTATTTGCTTGCGTGGTTTGGCTCTGTGTGTTTGCGGCGGCGTTGGGGTTTCCGAGGCAAGGCGTGTGGGCATAGGCGGCCGGATCAGCTGTTTCGTTCGTGTCGACGGCCGTTGCGCGCGGGAGTGGAGGGCGGTGTGTCGACACGCCTCCCTTTAACAATGGTCATTATTGCTGCCGTTGTCGTTTGGAAGGCGACTCTGCGACCGTGCAAAATGTGTGTGTGTGTGTGTGTGTGTGTGTGTGTGTGTGTGTGTGCGGGCTGTGTGGACGACAAGATGGCGGACGTGCGCCGGCGGCGGCTGTGCTGTGAAAGTGCAAAGTTGAAACAAAACAAGGTGCGGCGAGGACGACTGAAATTTTGCTTTGGACGTAGGTTTGTGTGGTGGCCCTGAAAAGGGCCGATTGTTGTGGGCCGGGCCGAGCCGAGCCGGCAAAGCGCGTTGCGTGCAGGGGAGCACGCGGCGCTGCGATTGCCTGGCCTCCTTTAGGCCTTCTTCTCGGTCTTCTTTGGCAGCAGGACGGCCTGGATGTTGGGTAGGACACCACCCTGTGCGATGGTGACGCCCGACAGGAGCTTGTTGAGCTCCTCGTCGTTGCGGATGGCAAGCTGCAGGTGGCGCGGGATGATGCGCGTCTTCTTGTTGTCGCGGGCCGCGTTTCCGGCCAGCTCGAGCACCTCAGCCGCGAGGTACTCCATGACGGCGGCGAGGTAGACGGGCGCCCCGGCGCCGACGCGCTCTGCGTAGTTTCCCTTGCGCAGGAGGCGGTGGATTCTGCCGACCGGGAACTGGAGCCCAGCCCTGCTTGAGCGGGACTTTGACTTGCCCTTGACTTTGCCTCCCTTTCCGCGTCCGGACATGGCGATGGGCTAGCGACGGTGCACACGAGAAGGAAACGAAAACGACCGGTGCGAGCGGCAGCGAGTCGAGCAGCGGAGTGCGTGCCGGCGCAGCCGGGGTGGGGGTGCTTTATGGGCTCGGGTGCGGCGGCCGGTTGCGCGCGCGCCCCATTGGTCGGCGGCCGCAACAGGGCGAGCTGGTAAAGGTGCGGCGGCGGCTGGCGGCGGGTGCCACTGTGTGGGGAGACGCTGACTAGAGCGGAGCGCTTGCTACTGGTGTTGCTGCTGCCGCCGTACGTTGGTTCGAGATGCCGCCCAAGACTAGCGGGAAGGCCGCCAAGAAGGCTGGCAAGGCGCAGAAGAACATTTCGAAGGGCGACAAGAAGAAGAAGCGCAAGAGGAAGGAGAGCTATGCCATCTACATCTACAAGGTGCTGAAGCAGGTGCACCCTGACACGGGCATCTCGTCGAAGGCGATGAGCATCATGAACAGCTTCGTGAACGACATTTTCGAGCGCATTGCGGCCGAGGCTTCTCGCCTGGCGCACTACAACAAGCGCTCGACCATCACGTCCCGCGAGATCCAGACCGCTGTGCGGCTGTTGCTGCCTGGCGAGCTGGCCAAGCACGCCGTGAGCGAGGGCACGAAGGCGGTGACCAAGTACACGAGCTCCAAGTAAGGAGGTGGCTCTGGAACGGAAGGAAGGATGGAGAGAGAATGCTCCTCCGTTGCGAGAGCGGCAAAACGGCCCTTTTCAGGGCCACCAACTTGCCTTTTGCGGGAAGGGCGGAATTGTTGTTGTTGTTTGTGTGGACGGCTGTGATGTATGTGTGCATTTTGATTGTGGGTGGGGGGGCGCGTCAAAGCGTGTTGCGCGGGGTACGGCCACGAGGTTGGTCGCCGTGGCGTGGAATGGTGGCACGCCTCGTTGGCGTGGTTTTTGACCCATTTGGTGTTGTTGGTGTGTGTGTTACCTGTCTGCGAGGGGGGACAGTGCGATCGCCGACTTTTGTGTCACCGTAACGACGGCCGTTTGCGGGTTTGTTTTTTGCACATCATACATGGCGAGGGTGAAATGTGAAATGTTGTTTTTTTTTGTGGTTTTTGTTTGCCGCCCACTATTCCCTTTGCTGTACGCCGAGTTTGACAATGGTGCGACGTAACTGCAGCGTGGAGGTGTGTGAGTGACGTTGAAATGAACGTGCCATGAAGACGCATTGTTGTTGCATTGTACTGTACGTGTACGGCGACACGCACGATGATGTACCATTCGACTCTGATTTTTGATAGCCGTGTCTGACTGATTGCGTACGACGCACGCACACCGATGTCGTCATTCAAGATGCACGCGTGTCCAGTGCAGTACAGTAAGCGCGACGCTAGACGACGGCGGCGGCGGCGGCGGCCGTTTTTGGCGAATGTCTGTACACGTGTTTGTCTGTGTCCATCCGGTATGTATTTGTTTGTTTGAAAGTGTTTTGTGTGTCGGTGACGTGGTCCGATCCGTCGCCCCCCTGAGTAACTGTCGATCGGCGCGATAGACCGGCGTCACGCAACTGAACCGAAGTCGTGGGCACACCCGTCATACTGTTGTACACCGTCGCGCTGAGAACGGTAACGACAGGTTGACTTTGATCGGTCGAATGTCTGGGCAGAACGTGAGGAAGGAGGCAAGAGTGCAGGAGGAAAGGACAGAGGGGGGGGGGCAAAAGAGAGAGGAAGGGAAAAAGGGGAGAAACGCATTCGTAGAGCAACGGAACGTTCCCGTGTCGGAGGCGTATTGGAGCCGCACTGAAATGCGTTTAACGGCGGCGCGGCTGCAAGTGTCTGCCGTGGTGAACGTTACCTTTGACGGCTGCATTGGCCTTTGCTTTTTGCTTTTGCTTTCGCTTTCGCTTTCCCGGTTGTACGTAACGTTTGTTGGTATGGTTGGTTCTGAGGAAGAGTGTGTGACAGTGCCGTGCCGTCCATGTTCGTGTGCCCTCCCATTGTGTGTATGCTATTGTCTGTGTACTTGAATGATGTATGTAGGTGTTAGTGGACGTGTTTTACCAGTGGGGGGAAATGGATCGTCGATAGTTGGCGTCACTCTGTCACGGTCGAGATGACGCACCCTCCGTACAGAAAGGTGTCGGGAAAGTGTGTGTGTGTGTGTGTGTGTGTGTGTGTGTGTGTGTGTGTGTGTGTGCGTGCGTGCGTCCGTGAATTGGCAGTGTTTGGAGGTGGGCGTGCCCTGCATGTGGCCCGGAAGGCTGTTCGTTTGGCGGTAGTGTTGTGTGGACAGGGGAGGGGCATGCGTAACGCTGCTGGCATGGCATTTCGGGAGATGGGAGGGGGCAAACGAGGAAACGAGGAGCGGCGGCCAAAGACGGGACGGGGAGGGGCGCGGTGTGGGTGGCTTGCGCCTGTGCTCGGCGTTGTGGTTTGTGCAAAAGAGGAGGAGAAAAACAATGAGTTGCCAGGGAGGGGAGCGGTGTTGTGTTGTGGTTGTCGTGGTGTAGCCGCAGACGCGGCTGTCAGTGAACGTGGCGAGACGGACGGATGCGCGGAGGGGCGGGGGCGGCGCATTTCGCCGGTGCCGTGCCGTGCCGTGCCATGCCATGCCTGAAAGCCGCGTGGTCGCTGTGTTGTTGGTGGCGTGGGGGCGAGGAGAGTACCGTACGGGTGTGCTTGTGCGCCGGAAATGGCACACTGCGCCTGCCCGTCTTGGAGGCTGATGGCTGTGGTGTGGAAATGGGGCGCGGTGATGTTGAAGCAGTTGAAGAACAGAAAAGAAACCAAGAAGAAAACGGAAGGCGTGATGCGGCGGTGGTGGTGAGAGCGGGAAAAACAAAACAAAACAAAAAAAAAGAAAGAAAAAAAAACAACAAGAAAAAAGAAGGAAAAACAACAAGAAACAAAAAAAGAAAACAAAAAGTCTATCAATATTAAAATGTAAATGGAAATGGAAATGGAAATGGACCCAGGTATAACCTCCCTGCACAAATAGCAGAGAGTCCGATGATAATAAAAATGTGCCAGAATGTTAACGTCCCTACAAAACAAACCCAACGATAATATTAATGAAAGAATGAACCGTATGTAACATTGCAACAGACATAATGGAACCTGATAAATTGTATAAGGGCAGCAGCGTTGACCTTTGGCCCTGTATTCAGAATAAAAAGAGCCAAAGATCGTTACCCCAATGAAAAAGACACTGAAACACGTATGTAACATAGCAGCGATGGCGAGACATTGTAGCATCTGTGACCAGAGAGTTTGCGCTGGACCGCGCGAGTGTTGCGAGCGGTTCTCAGTCAGTCAGTCAGTCAGTCAGTCAGTCAGTCAGTCGTTGCGAGTCTGTAGCTCTGTCTAGTTGAGGGCTGTACTCTGTCAGTAGTCGTCGCGTGCAGTACGCTAATAGTCGTCATGCAGAGCGGTCGGTCAGTAGTAGCAGCCGAGTGCGGTTGTGTGATGTAGGCGGTCGGCAACACTGGTCAAGATGGTGAAGGAGGTATACTGTTAATTAATATAATCATTAGATAATGAAAAATTATATTTATTGTAATTAATTCTCCAACAAGTTCCCCAAAAATAATTTTTATTTCAAAAGCATTTTTCAAAAATGTAATGTTTTATTGAACTAAAGAGTTCGTTGCACTTCCCATTTCATTCCACTTCTTTGAAGAAAAATTTCACTAAAATCACAAAAAAAGAGAATATTATTATTTGCAATGCAGTTCCTCCAAGCGCTGCGCAACAACAAGAGCAGAAATGTGACATCCATTTATTCTGAGGTAAGACTTTAATTCTGATTGTTTTGCACAGGGCCAAAGACCGATATTTCGGCTCAATTGAAGTTTCTTGTCACTGAACGGACTTTAAATGTTGTGAAGAATTTATATTTGAGTCGGATTGCGAATTTCACATTTTTGTTGCCATTTTCAATACCTCTCATTGTGGGCGAGGTTACAATTAGCGCAATGTCCATTAGCATCCGTAAATAACATTGTCCATTATTTTAAATTTTGCGGGGAGGTTACAACACACAAAAAAAAAAAAAAAAACAAAAAAGTTGCATTTATATCCGCTCCTCAATTGTAGATACCCCTTACACAGCTGTGTGCAATGAATGAGTGCTGGCTGGTAATTAATTGCACTCCTTGGAGGGAAATGCCATAGGAAGTAGTCTTTAAAAAGTGAATGTTTTTCGTTAAAAGACAAAAGTTGCTTTAGAAAAAAGTAATAGTGGGGCTTTTGTTGTTGAACAAAATAAGTACAATGAACATACGTTATCAGATTTGCGCAATGCAGCTTCACACTACCTTTTGATTATAACACAATATACTATACATCGTCCCGAACCGTGACCAGAGTCGCGAGACGAGCAGAGCACGCCGCCGACGCCCGCTCAGTACAACCGTCCACCCGCTACTACTGTCGACCGACTACTACCTCTCCCGACTCGCGCTACAATATATATAACAACTGTTCCTGGCGACCCGGTGCGTGCCACTACTGTCGTCTGGCGCGGTCCAAGCGCCGACTAGCAACGATAAATAACTCTCTGGTCAGACAGAGATGCTGTCATGCCTCGCCATCGCTCTGGTAACGAATACATACGTGTTGCAGCGTGCGTACCACCGGAACACGCAGTGGCGGAGCCAAAGACTGTGTTGTCGAGGTCGAGTGCGAGCGGGAAGAGAGGCAGCGTCGGCACGGAGATGCAAGCGAGCGAGACGCACGGGGGCTGCGGCGTGGCGCGTTTGCGGTCGGCGCCTTTGGTGGCAACGGCCGGGACAAGCAGCGGTGTATGGTGTGGTGCGGGGCGGACAGGGGCGGCGGTGGACGGGGAGGAGGCGGCGCGACGACGGCATGGGGGCGAAAACGGGACGGGGGACGGCGGATGTTGAGAGGCGTCACGCGCGGACAGGACACAGGACACAGACACAGAGACACACAGATTGGAAAGGGAGGGTGCGCGGTAGTAGTTGGGAATGTGCGTACCGTGCGGGATGGGAGTGGGCGAGGAACACGGTCGTGGCCCCTGTTTGTGGGTGCGTGTGATGACGTCGGTGTGTTGTGGGAAGGGAAGGTGCTGTGGCGGCGGCGCGTAATGGGCGTAGGCCGAAAAGAGAAAGGAACGTGGGCAGTGTGTTGGCAAGCGTCGGTTCGACTGCGACGTTGATGGGCAGGGCAAGGTTAATGGTGGTAGGAGTAGGCGTGTGGGCGCAAAAAATCTGCCGCTGCAGGCGGTGCCGTAACCGCCATGGGGCGGGAAGGAGAGAGGGCCAAAGAAAGAAAGAAAGAAGAAAACAAAATAAAAAAAAAAAAAGGAGGGGGGGGGGGCGAAAGGAAGGCAGGAAGGACAAGAGGCGAGGCGACGGCTTGCTTTGTGTATCGGTCGGTCTCTGGCTATGCTTCGTTTTCTGCAGCAGGGTCGGTGCGCGGCGTGGCTCGCGGCAGTGGGAACGCCTGGCGGCTGGACGGCCAGCAATGCGGTTGGATGGGCGGCCACAGCACCGCACCTGTGCCCGAGGAGGAGACGCTGGCGGCGGGCCCTGAGGTGAGGCCGGCTCGGCTCGGCTGGGGCTGTGGATGTGTAGGTGTGCGCCGCTGCTGCAACAACGAGTAAAACGCGAGAAGAAGGGATGGCGGTAGAGAGAAAAAAAAAAAAAAGGTCGTGTTGTGTTGATGCGCAGGCAGACGCGTACAGAGAGACGAGCCCGGTCTGCAGCAGGGTGTGGCCGTGCCGAGTGCAGAGCAGCGGCGGCTCGGTTCGGTTCGGTTCGGCCCGGCGGGCCGCGCTGTTGTCGCGGACGTGAGCGCCCCCTGGCGGGTGGCCGGAGGCGGCGCGGCGTGTTGGACGTGTGGCTGGTGGCAGTGCACAATTTGCGAGTGGCTGGCGGTGTGGCGTGGCGGTTGGCGCGTCGGGCGGCGGAGAGGGAGAGAGAGGAGAGGTATGTGTTGCGGGCGCCCTTTGCTGCGCTGCGTCGTTGCGTGTGCCGTACAGGGCGGGCGCTTGTCGACTGTGTGGGCGGTGTGGCGAATTGGCGTGAAACGGCTGCCGAGAGGTGTGTGGTAGCGAGCCGGTCGGTGTCAGTGCGAAGGGGAATGTGCGTGCGTTTGGCGGTTTCGGTGTGCTTTTTGCGGCGTGAGAGTGGGAATTAGTGGGGCCGGCTGTTGTGTTTGTTCCTTGTGTCTTGTGTCGTGTAGGTAGCTTGATGGCAACGTGGAAGGACGCCGGTTTCGTTTCGAGCCTTGCGTGTGGTTGTCGACGTTGACTGGTTGGCGTGTGCCGATGCACGTGCATGTGTGGGTCGCGAGTGCGTTTTTGGCTGGCTGTGTGTGTGTGTGTGTTTTGGGGGGGAAGGGGGAGGCGGTGGTGAAAGTGCAGTCGTTGCCACGGGCGTCGTCGGGTCGGGTGGGGCTGGGGCTGTGCGTCGTGGCGGAAAGGTGGTAGGTTGCGGGAAGCGAGCCCGTCGTTGACGGTGTCGCGTGAGTTGTGAATCGAGTGGGGCGCGGGGCGCGGGGCGCGGGACAGGAGCAGCGTGCCGCTGCGTCGTGGTCGTCAGCAGAGGCTGTGCGTGTGCTTGTCCTTTTTGTGGGCGGTTCGTGCGAGGCGTTTTTGTTTTGTGTTGCCCTAGTTGTTAGTTTATTTTGTTTGTGTTTGTTATTTTGAGACGACGACTGGTTGGTGGCGTGCGCGCGAAGTGGCGGTGTGCGCTTCCCGTGTCGTTTGTGTTGTTTTTTTTTTGTTTTTGTTTTTGTGTGTTTTTTTTTGCACTGGGCCCCGGGGGGTGGGTGGGTGCGTGCGTGTGTGTCGATTGCCGGCTGGCGAAAGGTGCGCCATCGGCGGGGTGGGTCGCCGGCACGAGTAGAGGCGGCGGCGTTGTTGCTGTTGTTGTGTGGTGTTTGTTTTGTTCGGCTGTGTCGGCGAGCTGTGTTGCGGTGCGTGTGAATGGTGGTGCAAAAGTGCTGGCGTTGGGGCTGCGACTGCGACGGCGGCGAGCCGCGGGCGCGCATGATAGTGATGTTGTGAACAGCGGCTGTGTACGGTAGTGGTGTTGTTGTAGCACGACGTGCATCCGGGCCGGCGCGGAAAGCGCAGTTGCGGGCGGTTGCCCTTCGGTGCCAGCCATGTCGCGTGAGCGGCGGGTTGCTGTGGTGTCGACACGTGGTGCTCTGGGTTGTTGTGTGGTGCCCTTTGGCCGGTGGGGGTGGTTCGCGTGCGTCTCGTTCGCGCTCGGTATCTGGTCGTGGTCGTGCTGCTCCCCCGTCTGTCGGCGGTTTTCGACGTCGTCTGTACGTTTTTGTCCGTTTGCGGCGGTGCCTGCCGACGTCGTCCCGTCGCGACCTTTCAACCGAAAGTGTGGCGCCCGAAGGTGAACGAACGTAACCCTGACCTCGGCGCTTTACGCTGAGCCGAGCGAACCGAACCGAACCTAACCTGTGGTGTGGTGAGGTGAGCTCAGCCTGTGAGCCCCAAACGTCTACGTAAGGTAAGCTGTCCGGCGGCTCACGCCTCACGTTTTGAACGCTTTTTTAACCTACGTTTGACGCTTCTTAACCTAGCACTGACCCCTTAACCTAACGTGTAACGTAACCTAACGTAACCTAACCTAACCTAAC